>NC_057797.1:65061264-65063596 GCF_018294505.1 Triticum aestivum
GATGACACGGTAGTAGACGTTCTGCGGTAACGATGCGGCGCCAATATTACTAAATACTCGGAGCGCGATAAAATCATGAGTTTTTTTGCACGATGCGGGCACATGTGCTATAGGAATGATGGTATTTTTTCATAATTTTTGGTGATGGAGAAGTATCCGAAAAATTCTCTCTACGCGGATTGCCTTTCGCGTGTCTACGGCTGTGGCCGGCGGCCTCCGGGGGCTAGCATGCCGCCAAATCTTGCGTAGGCGGCCTCTCACAAGTCTGGAAGTGTTGTGGTGGCGGTTGCAAACGCCCGGCACGTGTGTCCGGGGTGTGCCCCCCTCACGGATGACGCCGCCACTGGCACCTCGAGGGGGGAAACAGACGCGTGGGGTCTACACGGAGGGGATCTTGCTGTTGGTCTGGCCCGGATGTTACTCCAAAGTGTTCCTATGGGCTGACCTAACACAACTGGGTGGGGAGGTCCACTGGTCAAAGCCCGTCCGTGCAAGGTCAAAGGGCTAGATCCCGTGGTCAAACGCTACAGGGTTAGGCAGGACGGGGGCACTAGGGGGGGTAGCAATGCCACCGGAGCGTCGCACCGGGCCCTCATACATGCGGGGTGGTGTGGTGGCATGTCCGAAGAGGCGGGACACGTCTCCTGGGCATGGCCCCCCATCACGGACGACGATGACACGGTAGTAGACGTTTTGCGGTAACGATGCGGCGTCAATATTACTAAATACTCGGAGCGCGATAAAATCATGAGTTTTTTTGCACGACATAGGCACATGTGCTATAGGAACTATGGTATTTTTTCATAATTTTTGGTGATGGAGAAGTATCCGAAAAATTCTCTCTACACGGATTGCCCTTCGCACGTCTACGGCTGTGGCCGGCGGCCTCCGGGGGCTAGCATGCCGCCGAATCTTGCGTTGGCGGTCTCTCACAAGTCTGGAAGTGTTGTGGCTGTTGCAAATGCCCGGCACGCGTGTCCGGGGTGTGCCCCCCTCACGGACGGCGCAGCCGCCGGCACCTGGAGGAGGGAAAGGGACGCGTGGGGTCTACACGGAGGGGATCTTGCTGTGGGTCTGGCTCGGATGTTGCTCCAAAGTGTTCCTATGGGCTGACCTAACACAACCGGGTGGGGAGGTCCACTGGTCAAAGCCCGTCCATGCAAAGTCAAAGGGCTAGATCCCGTGGTCAAACGCTACAGGGTTAGGCGGGACGGGGCACTGGGCGGGGGGGGGGGGTAGCAATGCCATCGGAGCGTTGCATCGGGCCCTCATACATGCGAGGTGGTGTGGTGGCATGTCCGAAGAGGCGGGACGCGTCTCCGGGGCGTGGCCCCTCCTCACGGACGGCGATGACACGGTAGTAGACGTTCTGCGGTAATGATGCCGCGTCAATATTACTAAATACTCGGAGCACGATAAAATCATGAGTTTTTTTGCATGACGTGGGCACATGTGCTATAGGAACGATGGTATTTTTTCATAATGTTTGGTGATGGAGAAGTATCCGAAACATTCCCTCTACGCGGATTGCCCTTCGCGCGTCTACGGCTGTGGCCGGCGGCCTCCGGGGGCTAGCATGCCGCCAAATCTTGCGTAGGCGGCCTCTCACAAGTCTGGAAGTGTTGTGGTGGCGGTTGCAAATGCCCGACACGTGTGCCCGGGGTGTGCCCCCCTCACGGACGGCGCCGCCGCCGGCACCTGGAGGGGGGAAAAGGACGCGTGGGGTCTACACGGAGGGGATCTTGCTGTGGGTCTGGCCCGGGTGTTGCTCCAAAGTGTTCCTATGGGCTGACCTAGCACAACCGGGTGGGGAGGTCCACTGGTCAAAGCCCGTTCGTGCAAAGTCATAGGGCTAGATCCCGTGGTCAAACGCTACAGGGTTAGGCGGGACGGGGGCACTGGGGGTAGCAATGCCACCGGAGCGTCGCACCGGGCCCTCATACATGCGGGGTGGTGTGGTGGCATGTCCGAAGAGGCGGGACGTGTCTCCGAGGCGTGGCCCCCCCTCACGGACGGCGATGACACGGTAGTAGACATTTTGCGGTAACGATGCGGCGTCAATATTACTAAATGCTCGGAGCACGATAAAATCATGAGTTTTTTTGCACGACGTGGGCACATGTGCTATAGGAACGATGGTATTTTTTCATAATTTTTGGTGAAGGAGAAGTATCCGAAAAATTCCCTCTACGCGGATTGCCCTTCGCGCGTCTACGGCTGTGGTCGGCGGCCTCCGGGGCTAGCATGCCGCCAAAGCTTGCGTAGGCGGCCTCTCACAAGTCTGGAAGTGTTGTGGCGGTTGCAAACGCCCGACACGCGTGTCCGGGGTGTG
>NC_057797.1:65063949-65069891 GCF_018294505.1 Triticum aestivum
GGGATCTTACTGTGGGTCTGGCTCGGATGTTGCTCGAAAGTGTTCCTATGGGCTGACCTAACACAACCGGGTGGGGAGGTCCACGGGTCAAAGCCCGTCCGTGCAAAGTCAAAGGGCTAGATCCCGTGGTCAAATGCTACAGGGTTAGGCGGGACGGGGGCACTGGGGTGGGTAGCAATGCCACCGGAGCATCGCACCGGGCCCTCATACATGCGGGGTGGTGTGGTGGCATGTCCGAAGAGGCGGGACGCGTCTCCGGGGCGTGCCCCCTCCCCTCCCCCCCTCACGGACGGCGATGACACGGTAGTAGACGTTCTGCGGTAACGATGCGGCATGAATATTACTAAATACTCGGAGCGCGATAAAATCATGAGTTTTTTTGCATGATGCGGGCACATGTGCTATAGGTACGATGGTATTTTTTCATAATTTTTGGTGATGGAGAAGTATCCGAAAAATTCTCTCTACGCGGATTACCCTTCGCGTGTCTACGGCTGTGGCCGGCGGCCTCCGGGGGCTAGCATGCCGCCAAATCATGCGTAAGCGGCCTCTCACAAGTCTAGAAGTGTTGTGGTGGTGGTTGCAAACGCCCGGCACGCGTGTCCGGGGTGTGCCCCCCTCACGGACGGCACCGCCGACGGCACCTCGAGGGGGGAAGCGGATGTGTGGGGTCTACACGGAGGGGATCTTGCTGTGGGTCTGGCTCGGATGTTGCTCCAAAGTGTTCCTATGGGCTGACCTAACACAACCGGGTGGGGAGGTCCACTGGTCAAAGCCCGTCCGTGCAAAGTCAACGGGCTAGATCCCGTGGTCAAACGCTATAGGCTTAGGCGGGATGGGGGCACTGGGGGGGTAGCAATGCCACCGGAGCGTTGCACCGGGCCCTCATACATGGGGGGTGGTGTGGTGACATGTCTGAAGAGGCGGGACGCGTCTTCGGGGCGTGGCCCCCCATCACGGACGGCGATGAGTTTTGCGGTAACGATGCTGCGTCAATATTACTAAATACTCGGAGCACGATAAAATCATGAGTTTTTTTGCACGACGTGGGCACATGTGCTATAGGAACGATGGTATTTTTTCATAATTTTTGGTGATGGAGAAGTATCCGAAAAATTCCCTCTACGCGGATTGCCCTTCGCGCGTCTACGGCTGTGGCCGGTAGACTCCGGGGGCTAGCATGCCGCCAAATCTTGCGTAGGCGGCCTCTCACAAGTCTGGAAGTGTTGTGGTGGCAGTTGCAAACGCCCGACACATGTGTCCGGGATGTGCCCCCCTCACGGACGGCGCCGCCGCCGGCACCTGGAGGGGGGAAACGGACGCATGGGGTCTACACGGAGGGAATCTTGCTGTGGGTCTGGCCCGGATGTTGCTCCAAAGTGTTCCTATGGGCTGACCTAGCACAACCGGGTGGGGAGGTCCACTGGTCAAAGCCCGTCCGTGCAATGTCATAGGGCTAAATCCCGTGGTCAAACGCTACAGGGTTAGGCGGGACGGGGGCACTGTGGGTAGCAATGCCACCGGAGCGTCGCATTGGGCCCTCATACATGCGGGGTGGTGTGGTGGCATGTCCGAAGAGGCGGGACGCGTCTCCGGGGCGTGGCCCCCCCCTCACGGACGGCGATGACACGGTAGTAGACGTTTTGCAGTAACGATGCAGCGTCAATATTACTAAATACTCGGAGCGCGATAAAATCATGAGTTTTCTTGCACGACGTGGGCACATGTGCTATAGGAACGATGGTATTTTTTCATAATTTTTGGTGATGGAGAAGTATCCGAAAAATTCCCTCTACGCGGATTGCCCTTCGCACGTCTACGGCTGTGGTCGGCGGCCTCCCGGGATAGCATGCCGCCAAATCTTGCGTAGGCGGCCTCTCACAAGTCTGGAAGTGTTGTGGCGGTTGCAAACGCCCGGCACGCGTGTCCGGGGTGTGCCCCCCTCACGGACGGCGCCACCGCCGGCACCTGGAGGGGGGAGATGGACGCGTGGGGTCTACACGAGGGGGGGGGGATCTAGCTGTGGGTCTGGCTCGGATGTTGCTCCAAAGTGTTCCTATGGGCTGACCTAACACAACCGGGTGGGGAGGTCCACTGGTCAAAGCCCGTCCGTGCAAAGTCAAAGGGCTAGATCCCGTGGTCAAACACTACAGGGTTAGGCGGGACGGGGGCACTGGGGTGGGTAGCAATGCCACCGGAGCATCGCACCGGGCCCTCATACATGTGGGGTGGTGTGGTGGCATGTCCGAAGAGGCGGGACGCGTCTCCAGGGCGTGCCCCCCCCCTCACGGACGGCGATGACACGGTAGTAGACGTTCTGCGGTAACGATGCGGCGTGAATATTACTAAATACTCGGAGCGCGATAAAATCATGAGTTTTTTTGCACGATGCGGGCACATGTGCTATAGGAACGATGGTATTTTTTCATAATTTTTGGTGATGGAGAAGTATCCGAAAAATTCTCTCTACGCGGATTGCCCTTCGCGTGTCTACGGCTGTGGCCGGCGGCCTCCGGGGCTAGCATGCCGCCAAATCTTGCGTAGGCGGCCTCTCACAAGTCTAGAAGTGTTGTGGTGGCGGTTGCAAACGCCCGGCACGCGTGTCCGGGGTGTGCCCCCCTCACGGACGGCGCCGCCGATGGCACCTGGAGGGGGGAAACGGATGCGTGGGGTCTACATGGAGGGGATCTTGCTGTGGGTCTGGCTCGGATGTTGCTCCAAAGTGTTCCTATGGGCTGACCTAACACAACCGGGTGGGGAGGTCCACTGGTCAAAGCCCGTCCGTGCAAAGTCAACGGGCTAGATCCCGTGGTCAAACGCTACAGGCTTAGGCGGGATGGGGGCACTGGGGTAGCAATACCACCGGAGCGTTGCACCGAGCCCTCATACATGGGGGGTGGTGTGGTGGCATGTCCGAAGAGGCGGGACGCGTCTCCGGGGCGTGGCCCCCCATCTTGGACGGCGATGAGTTTTGCGGTAACGATGCGGCGTCAATATTACTAAATACTCGGAGCACGATAAAATCATGAGTTTTTTTGCACGACGTGGCACATGTGCTATAGGAACGATGGTATTTTTTCATAATTTTTGGTGATGGAGAAGTATCCGAAAAATTCCCTCTACGCGGATTGCCCTTCGCGCGTCTACGGCTGTGGCCGGCGGCCTCCGGGGGCTAGCATGCCGCCAAATCTTGCGTAGGCGGCCTCTCACAAGTCTGGAAGTGTTGTGGCGGTTGCAAACGTGCGGCGCGCTAGTCCGGGGTGTGCCCCCCTCACGGACGGCGCCGCCGGCGGCACCTGGAGGGGGGAAATGGACGCGTGGGGTCTACACGGAGGGGATCTTGCTGGGGTCTGGCTTGGATGTTGCTCCAAAGTGTTCCTATGGGCTGACCTGACACAACCGGGTGGGGAGGTCCACTGGTCAAAGCCCGTCCGTGCAAAGTCAAAGGGCTAGATCTCGTGGTCAAATGCTACAGGGTTAGGCGGGACAGGGGAACTGGGGAGGTAGCAATGCCACCGGAGCGTCGCACCGGGCCCTCATACATGCGGGGTGGTGTGCTGGCATGTCCGAAGAGGCGGGACGCGTCTCCGGGGCGTGCCCCCCCCCTCACGAACGGCGATGACACGGTAGTAGACGTTCTGCGGTAACGATGCGGCGTCAATATTATTAAATACTCGGAGCGCGATAAAATCATGAGTTTTTTTGCACGACGTGGGCACATGTGCTATAGGAACGATGGTATTTTTTCATAATTTTTGGTGATGGAGAAGTATCCGAAAAATTCCCTCTACGCGGATTGCCCTTCGCGCGTCTACAGCTGTGGCCGGCGGCCTCCGGGGGATAGCATGCCGCCAAATCTTGCGTAGGCGGCCTCTCACAAGTCTGGAAGTGTTGTGGTGGGAGTTGCAAACGCCCGACACGCATGTCCGAGGTGTGCCCCCCTCACGGACGGCGCTGCCGCCGGCACCTAGAGGGGGGAAACAGATGCGTGGGGTCTACACGGAGGGGATCTTGCTGTGGGTCTGGCCCGGATGTTGCTCCAAAGTGTTCCTATGGGCTGACCTAACACAACCGGGTGGGGATGTCCACTGATCAAAGCCCGTCCGTGCAATGTCAAAGGGCTAGATCCCGTGGTCAAATGCTACAGGGTTAGGCGGGATGGGGGCACTGGGGGGGATAGCAATGCCACCGGAGCATCGCACCGGGCCCTCATACATGCGGGGTGGTGTGGTGGCATGTCCGAAGAGGCGGGACATGTCTCCGGGGCGTGGCCCCACCTCACGGATGGCGATGACACGGTAGTAGACGTTTTGCGATAACGATGCGGCGTCAATATTACTAAATACTCGGAGCGCGATAAAATCATGAGTTTTTTTGCACGACATGGGCACATGTGCTATAGGAACGATGGTATTTTTTCATAATTTTTGGTGATGGAGAAGTATCCGAAAAATTCCCTCTACGCGGATTGCCCTTCGCGCGTCTATGGCTGTGGCCGGCGGCCTCCGGGGGCTAGCATGCCGCCAAATCTTGAGTAGGCGGCCTCTCACAAGTCTGGAAGTGTTGTGGCGGTTGCAAACGCGCGGCACGCGTGTCCGGGGTGTGCCCCCCCCTCACGGACAGTGCCGCCGCCGGCACCTGGAGGGGGGAAACGGACGCGTGGGGTCTACACGGAGGGGATCTTGCTGTGGGTCTGGCTCGGATGTTGCTCCAAAGTGTTCCTATGGGCTGACCTAACACAACCGGGTGGGGAGGTCCACTGGTCAAAGCCCGTTCGTGCAAAGTCAAAGGGCTAGATCTCGTGGTCAAGCGCTACAGGGTTAGGCGGGACGGGGGCACTGGGGAGGTAGCAATGCCACCGGAGCATCGCACCGGGCCCTCATACATTCGGGGTGGTGTGGTGGCATGTCCGAAGAGGCGGGACGCATCTCCGGGGCGTGGCCCCCCCTCACGGACGGCGATGACACGGTAGTAGACGTTCTGCGGTAATGATGCGGCGTCAATATTAATAAATACTCGGAGCACGATAAAATCATGAGTTTTTTGCACGACGTGGGCACATGTGTTATAGGAACGATGGTATTTTTTCATAAGTTTTGGTGATGGAGAATTATCCGAAAAATTCCCTCTACGCGGATTGCCCTTCGCGCGTCTACGGCTGTGGCCGGCAGACTCCGGGGGCTAGCATGCCGCCAAATCTTGCGTAGGCGGCCTCTCACAAGTCTGGAAGTGTTGTGGTGACAGTTGCAAACGCCCGACACGTGTGTCCGGGGTGTGCCCCCCTCACGGACGGCGCCGCCGCCGGCACCTGGAGGGAGGAAACGAACGCGTGGGGTCTACACGGAGGGGATCTTGCTGTGGGTCTGGCCCGGATGTTGCTCCAAAGTGTTCCTATGGGCTGACCTAGCACAACCGGGTGGGGAGGTCCACTAGTCAAAGCCCGTCCGTGCAAAGTCATAGGGCTAAATCCCATGGTCAAACGCAACAGGGTTAGGCGGGACGGGGGCACTGGGGTAGCAATGCCACCGGAGCGTCGCACTGGGCCCTCATACATGCGTGGTGGTGTGGTGGCATGTCCGAAGAGGCGGGACGCGTCTCCGGGGCGTGGCCCCCCCTCACGGATGGCGATGACACGGTAGTAGACGTTTTGTAGTAACGATGCAGCGTCAATATTACTAAATACTCGGAGCGCGATAAAATCATGAGTTTTTTTGCACGACGTGGGCACATGTGTTATAGGAACGATGGTATTTTTTCATAATTTTTGGTGATGGAGAAGTATCCGAAAAATTCCCTCTACGCGGATTGCCCTTCGCGCGTCTACGGCTGTGGTCGGCGGCCTTCGAGGCTAGCATGCCGCCAAATCTTGCGTAGGCGGCCTCTCACAAGTCTGGAAGTGTTGTGGCGGTTGCAAACGCCCGGCACGCGTGTCCGGGGTGTGC
>NC_057797.1:65070365-65074199 GCF_018294505.1 Triticum aestivum
TGCAAAGTCAAAGGGCTAGATCCCGTGGTCAAACGCTACAGGGTTAGGCGGGACGGGGGCACTGGGGTGGGTAGCAATGCCGCCGGAGCATTGCACCGGGCCCTCATACATGCGGGGTGGTGTGGTGGCATGTCCGAAGAGGCGGGACGCGTCTCCGGGGCGTGCCCCCCCCCCTCACGGACGGTGATGACACGGTAGTAGACGTTCTGCGGTAACGATGCGGCGTCAATATTACTAAATACTCGGAGCGCGATAAAATCATGAGTTTTTTTGCACGATGCGGGCACATGTGCTATAGGAACGATGGTATTTTTTCATAATTTTTGGTGATGGAGAAGTATCCGAAAAATTCTCTCTACGCGGATTGCCCTTCGCGTGTCTACGGCTGTGGCCGGCGGCCTCCGGGGCTAGCATGCCGCCAAATCTTGCGTAGGCGGCCTCTCACAAGTCTAGAAGTGTTATGGTGGCGGTTGCAAACGCCCGGCACGCGTGTCCGGGGTGTGCCCCCCTCACGGACGGCGCCGCCGATGGCACCTGGAGGGGGGAAACGGATGCGTGGGGTCTACATGGAGGGGATCTTGCTGTGGGTCTGGCTCGGATGTTGCTCCAAAGTGTTCCTATGGGCTGACCTAACACAACCGGGTGGGGAGGTCCACTGGTCAAAGCCCGTCCGTGCAAAGTCAACGGGCTAGATCCCGTGGTCAAACGCTACAGGCTTAGGCGGGATGGGGGCACTGGGGGTAGCAATGCCACCGGAGCGTTGCACCGGGCCCTCATACATGGGGGGTGGTGTGGTGGCATGTCCGAAGAGGCGGGACGCGTCTCCGGGGCGTGGCCCCCCATCTTGGACGGCGATGAGTTTTGCGGTAACGATGCGGCGTCAATATTACTAAATACTCGGAGAACGATAAAATCATGAGTTTTTTTGCACGACGTGGCACATGTGCTATAGGAACGATGGTATTTTTTCATAATTTTTGGTGATGGAGAAGTATCCGAAAAATTCCCTCTACGCGGATTGCCCTTCGCGCGTCTACGGCTGTGGCCGGCGGCCTCCGGGGGCTAGCATGCCGCCAAATCTTGCGTAGGGGCCTCTCACAAGTCTGGAAGTGTTGTGGCGGTTGCAAACGTGCGGCGCGCTAGTCCGGGGTGTGCCCCCCTCACGGACGGCGCCGCCGGCGGCACCTGGAGGGGGGAAATGGACGCGTGGGGTCTACACGGAGGGGATCTTGCTGTGGGTCTGGCTTGGATGTTGCTCCAAAGTGTTCCTATGGGCTGACCTGACACAACCGGGTGGGGAGGTCCACTGGTCAAAGCCCGTCCGTGCAAAGTCAAAGGGCTAGATCTCGTGGTCAAATGCTACAGGGTTAGGCGGGACGGGGGAACTGGGGAGGTAGCAATGCCACCGGAGCGTCGCACCGGGCCCTCATACATGCGGGGTGGTGTGCTGGCATGTCCGAAGAGGCGGGACGCGTCTCCGGGGCGTGCCCCCCCCCCTCACGAACGGCGATGACACGGTAGTAGACGTTCTGCGGTAACGATGCGGCGTCAATATTATTAAATACTCGGAGCGCGATAAAATCATGAGTTTTTTTGCACGACGTGGGCACATGTGCTATAGGAACGATGGTATTTTTTCATAATTTTTGGTGATGGAGAAGTATCCGAAAAATTCCCTCTACGCGGATTGCCCTTCGCGCGTCTACAGCTGTGGCCGGCGGCCTCCGGGGGATAGCATGCCGCCAAATCTTGCGTAGGCGGCCTCTCACAAGTCTGGAAGTGTTGTGGTGGGAGTTGCAAACGCCCGGCACGCATGTCCGAGGTGTGCCCCCCTCACGGACGGCGCTGCCGCCGGCACCTAGAGGGGGGAAACGGATGCGTGGGGTCTACACGGAGGGGATCTTGCTGTGGGTCTGGCCCGGATGTTGCTCCAAAGTGTTCCTATGGGCTGACCTAACACAACCGGGTGGGGAGGTCCACTGATCAAAGCCCGTCCGTGCAATGTCAAAGGGCTAGATCCCGTGGTCAAATGCTACAGGGTTAGGCGGGACGGGGGCACTGGGGGGGATAGCAATGCCACCGGAGCATCGCACCGGGCCCTCATACATGCGGGGTGGTGTGGTGGCATGTCCGAAGAGGCGGGACACGTCTCCGGGGCGTGGCCCCACCTCACGGATGGCGATGACACGGTAGTAGACGTTTTGCGATAACAATGCGGCGTCAATATTACTAAATACTCGGAGCGCGATAAAATCATGAGTTTTTTTGCACGACATGGGCACATGTGCTATAGGAACGATGGTATTTTTTTCATAATTTTTGGTGATGGAGAAGTATCCGAAAAATTCCCTCTACGCGGATTGCCCTTCGCGCGTCTATGGCTGTGGCCGGCGGCCTCCGGGGGCTAGCATGCCGCCAAATCTTGAGTAGGCGGCCTCTCACAAGTCTAGAAGTGTTGTGGCGGTTGCAAACGCGCGGCACGCGTGTCCGGGGTGTGCCCCCCCTCACAGACAGTGCCGCCGCCGACACCTGGAGGGGGGAAACGGACGCGTGGGGTCTACACGGAGGGGATCTTGCTGTGGGTCTGGCTCGGATGTTGCTCCAAAGTGTTCCTATGGGCTGACCTAACACGACCGGGTGGGGAGGTCCACTGGTCAAAGCCCGTTCGTGCAAAGTCAAAGGGCTAGATCTCGTGGTCAAGCGCTACAGGGTTAGGCGGGATGGGGGCACTGGGGAGGTAGCAATGCCACCGGAGCATCGCACCGGGCCCTCATACATTCGAGGTGGTGTGGTGGCATGTCCGAAGAGGCGGGACGCATCTCCGGGGCGTGGCCCCCCCTCACGGACGGCGATGACACGGTAGTAGACGTTCTGCGGTAATGATGCGGCGTCAATATTAATAAATACTCGGAGCACGATTAAATCATGAGTTTTTTGCACGACGTGGGCACATGTGTTATAGGAACGATGGTATTTTTTCATAATTTTTGGTGATGGAGAATTATCCGAAAAATTCCCTCTACGCGGATTGCCCTTCGCGCGTCTACGGCTGTGGCCGGCAGACTCCGGGGGCTAGCATGCCGCCAAATCTTGCGTAGGCGGCCTCTCACAAGTCTGGAAGTGTTGTGGTGACAGTTGCAAATGCCCGACACGTGTGTCCGGGGTGTGCCCCCCTCACGGACGGCGCCGCCGCCGGCACCTGGAGGGAGGAAACGAACGCGTGGGGTCTACACGGAGGGGATCTTGCTGTGGGTCTGGCCCGGATGTTGCTCCAAAGTGTTCCTATGGGCTGACCTAGCACAACCGGGTGGGGAGGTCCACTGGTCAAAGCCCGTCCGTGCAAAGTCATAGGGCTAAATCCCATGGTCAAACGCAACAGGGTTAGGCGGGACGGGGGCACTGGGGGTAGCAATGCCACCGGAGCGTCGCACTGGGCCCTCATACATGCGTGGTGGTGTGGTGGCATGTCCGAAGAGGCGGGACGCGTCTCCGGGGCGTGGCCCCCCCTCACGGATGGCGATGACACGGTAGTAGACGTTTTGCAGTAACGATGCAGCGTCAATATTACTAAATACTCGGAGCGCGATAAAATCATGAGTTTTTTTGCACGACGTGGGCACATGTATTATAGGAACGATGGTATTTTTTCATAATTTTTGGTGATGGAGAAGTATCCGAAAAATTCCCTCTACGCGGATTGCCCTTCGCGCGTCTACGGCTGTGGTCGGCGGCCTTCGAGGCTAGCATGCCGCCAAATCTTGCGTAGGCGGCCTCTCACAAGTCTGGAAGTGTTGTGGCGGTTGCAAACGCCCGGCACGCGTGTCCGGGGTGTGC
>NC_057797.1:65074759-65075376 GCF_018294505.1 Triticum aestivum
GCACCGGGCCCTCATACATGCGGGGTGGTGTGGTGGCATGTCCGAAGAGGCGGGACGCGTCTCCGGGGCGTGCCCCCCCCTCACGGACGGCGATGACACGGTAGTAGACGTTCTGCGGTAACGATGCGGCGTCAATATTACTAAATACTCGGAGCGCGATAAAATCATGAGTTTTTTTGCACGATGCGGGCACATGTGCTATAGGAACGATGGTATTTTTTCATAATTTTTGGTGATGGAGAAGTATCCGAAAAATTCTCTATACGCGATTGCCCTTCGCGTGTCTACGGTTGTGGCCGGCGGCCTCCGGGGGCTAGCATGCCGCCAAATCTTGCGTAGGCCGCCTCTCACAAGTCTGGAAGTGTTGTGGTGGCGGTTGCAAACGCCCGGCACGCGTGTCCGGGGTGTGCCCCCTCTCACGGACGGCGCCGTCGACGGCACCAGGAGGGGGGAAACGGATGCGTGGGGTCTACATGGAGGGGATCTTGCTGTGGCTCTGGCTCGAAAGTTGCTCCAAAGTGTTCCTATGGGCTGACCTACACAACCGGGTGGGGAGGTCCACTGGTCAAAGCCCGTCCGTGCAAAGTCAACGGGCTAGATCCCGTGGTCAAACGCTA
>NC_057797.1:65075563-65077312 GCF_018294505.1 Triticum aestivum
GTAGCAATGCCACCGGAGCGTTGCACCGGGCCCTCATACATGGGGGTGGTGTGGTGGCATGTCCGAAGAGGCGGGACGCGTCTCTGGGGCGTGGCCCCCCATCACGGACGGTGATGAGTTTTGCGGTAATGATGCGGCGTCAATATTACTAAATACTCAGAGCACGATAAAATCATGAGTTTTTTTGCACGACGTGGGCACATGTTCTATAGGAACGACGGTATTTTTTCATAATTTTTGGTGATGGAGTAGTATCCGAAAAATTCCCTCTACGCGGATTGCCCTTCGCGCGTCTACGGCTGTGGCCGGCGGCCTCCGGGGGCTAGCATGCCGCCAAATCTTGCGTAGGCGGCCTCTCACAAGTCTGGAAGTGTTGTGGCGGTTGCAAACACGCGGCGCGCTTGTCCGGGGTGTGCCCCCCTCACGGACGGCGCCGCCGCCGGCACCTGGAGGGGGGAAACGGACGCGTGGGGTCTACACGGAGGGGATCTTGCTGTGGGTCTGGCCCGGATGTTGCTCCAAAGTGTTCCTATGGGCTGACCTAACACAACCGGGTGGGGAGGTCCACTGGTCAAAGCCCGTCCGTGGAAAGTCAAAGAGCTAGATCCCGTGGTCAAACGCTACAAGGTTAGGCGGGACGGGGGCACTGGGGGGTAGCAATGCCACCGGAGCATCGCACCGGGCCCTCATACAAGCGGGGTGTGGTGGCATGTCCGAAGAGGCGGGACGCGTCTCCGGGGCGTGCCCCCCCCTCACGGACGACGATGACACGGTAGTAGACGTTCTGCGGTAACGACGCGGCGTCAATATTACTAAATACTCGGAGCACGATAAAATCATGAGTTTTTTTGCACGACGTGGGCACATGTGCTATAGGAACGATGGTATTTTTTCATAATTTTTGGTGATGGAGAAGTATCCGAAAAATTCCCTCTACTCGGATTGCCCTTCGCGCGTCTACGGCTGTGGCCGGCAGACTCCGGGGGCTAGCGTGCCGCCAAATCTTGCGTAGGCGACCTCTCAGAAGTCTGGAAGTGTTGTGGTGGCAGTTGCAAACGCCCGACACGTGTGTTCGGGGTGTGCCCCCCTCACGGACGGCGCCGCCACCGGCACCTGCAGGGGGGAAACGGACGCGTGGGGTCTACACGGAGGGGATCTTGCTGTGGGTCTGGCCCGGATGTTGCTCCAAAGTGTTCCTATGGGCTGACCTAGCACAACCGGGTGGGGAGGTCCACTGGTCAAAGCCCGTCCGTGCAAAGTCATAGGGCTAAATCCCGTGGTCAAACGCAACAGGGTTAGGCGGGACGGGGGCACTGGGAGTAGCAATGCCACCGGAGCATCGCACTGGGCCCTCATACATGCGGGGTGGTGTGGTGGCATGTTCGAAGAGGCGGGACGCGTCTCCAGGGCGTGGCCCCCCCTCACGGACGGCGATGACACGGTAGTAGACGTTTTGCGTTTACGATGCAGCGTCAATATTACTAAATACTCGGAGCGCGATAAAATCATGAGTTTTTTTGCACGACGTGGGCACATGTGCTATAGGAACGATGGTATTTTTTCATAATTTTTGGTGATGGAGAAGTATCCGAAAAATTCCCTCTACGTGGATTGCCCTTCGCGCGTCTACGGCTGTGGTCGGCGGCCTCCGGGGCTAGCATGCCGCCAAATCTTGCGTAGGCGGCCTCTCACAAGTCTGGAAGTGTTGTGGCGGTTGCAACCGCCCGGCACGCGTGTCCGGGGTGTGCC
>NC_057797.1:65077456-65078246 GCF_018294505.1 Triticum aestivum
GCTCGGATGTTGCTCCAAAGTGTTCCTATGGGCTGACCTAACACAAACGGGTGGGGAGGTCCACTGGTCAAAGCCTGTCCGTGCAAAGTCAAAGGGCTAGATCCTGTGGTCAAACGCTATAGGGTTAGGCGGGACGGGGGCACTGGGGTGGGTAGCAATGCCATCGGAGCATCGCACCGGGCCCTCGTACATGCGGGGTGGTGTGGTGGCATGTCCGAAGAGGCGGGACGCGTCTCCGGGGCGTGCCCCCCCCCCTCACGGACGGCGATGACACGGTAGTAGACGTTCTGCGGTAACGATGCGGCGTCAATATTACTAAATACTCGGAGCACGATAAAATCATGAGTTTGTTTGCACGATGCGGGCACATGTGCTATAGGAACGATGGTATTTTTTCATAATTTTTGGTGATGGAGAAGTATCCGAAAAATTCTCTCTACGCGGATTGCCCTTCGCGTGTCTATGGCTGTGGCCGGCGGCCTCCGGGGGCTAGCATGCCGCCAAATCTTGCGTAGGCGGCCTCTCACAAGTCTGGAAGTGTTGTGGTGGCGGTTGCAAACGCCTGACACTCGTGCCCGGGGTGTGCCCCTCTCACGGACGGCGCCACCGCCGGCACCTAGAGGGGGGAAACGGACGCGTGGGGTCTACATGGAGGGGATCTTGCTGTGGGTCTGGCCCGGATGTTGCTCCAAAGTGTTCCCATGGGCTGACCTAACACAACCGGGTGGGGAGGTCCACTGGTCAAAGCCCGTCCGTGCAATGTCAAAGGGCTAGATCCCGTGGTCAAATG
>NC_057797.1:65078524-65082531 GCF_018294505.1 Triticum aestivum
TAGCAATGCCACCGGAGCATCGCACTGGGCCCTCATACATGTGGGGTGGTGTGGTGGCATGTCCGAAGAGGCGGGACACGTCTCCGGGGCGTGGCCCCACCTCACGGATGGCGATGACACGGTAGTAGACGTTTTGCGGTAATGATGCAACGTCAATATTACTAAATACTCGGAGCGCGATAAAATCATGAGTTTTTTTGCACGACGTGGGCACATGTGCTATAGGAACGATGGTATTTTTTCATAATTTTTGGTGATGGAGAAGTATCCGAAAAATTCCCTCTACGCGGATTGCCCTTCGCGCGTCTATGGCTGTGGCCGGCGACCTCCGGGGGCTAGCATGCCGCCAAATCTTGAGTAGGCGGCCTCTCACAAGTCTGGAAGTGTTGTGGCGGTTGCAAACGCGCGGCACGCGTGTCCGGGGTGTGCCCCCCCCCCCTCACGGACGGTGCCGCCGCCGGCACATGGAGGGGGGAAACGGACGCGTGGGGTCTACACGGAGGGGATCTTGCTGTGGGTCTGGCTCGGATGTTGCTCCAAAGTGTTCCTATGGGCTGACCTAACACAACCGGGTGGGGAGGTCCACTGGTCAAAGCCCGTTCGTGCAAAGTCAAAGGGCTAGATCTCGTGGTCAAACGCTACAGGGTTAGGCGGGACGGGGGCACTGGGGAGGTAGCAATGCCACCGGAGCATCGCACCGGGCCCTCATACATGCGGGGTGGTGTGGTGGCATGTCCGAAGAGGCGGGACGCGTCTCCGGGGCGTGGCCCCCCCTCACGGACGGCGATGACACGGTAGTAGACGTTCTGCGGTCACGATGCGGCGTCAATATTATTAAATACTCGGAGCGCGATAAAATCATGAGGTTTTTTGCACGACATGGGCACATGTGTTATAGGAACGATGGTATTTTTTCATAATTTTTGGTGATGAAGAAGTATCCGAAAAATTCCCTCTACGCGGATTGCCCTTCGCGCGTCTACGGCTGTGGCCGGCGGCCTCCGGGGGCTAGCATGCCGCCAAATCTTGCGTAGGCAGCCTCTCACAAGTCTGGAAGTGTTGTGGTGGCAGTTGCAAACGCCCGACACGCGTGTCCGAGGTGTGCCCCCCTCACGGACGGCACCGCCGCCGGCACCTGGAGGGGGGAAACGGACGCGTGGGGTCTACACGGAGGGGATCTTGCTGTGGGTCTGGCCAGGATGTTGCTCCAAAGTGTTCCTATGGGCTGACCTAACACAACCGGGTGGGGAGGTCCACTGGTCAAAGCCCGTCCGTGCAAAGTCAAAGGGCTAGATCCCGTGGTCAAACGCTACAGGGTTAGGCGGGACGGGGGCACTGGGGGTAGCAATGCCACCGGAGCGTCGCACCGGGCCCTCATACAAGCGGGGTGTGGTGGCATGTCCGAAGAGGCGGGACGCGTCTCCGGGGCGTGGCCCCCCCTCACGGACGACGATGACACGGTAGTAGACATTCTGCGGTAACGACGCGGCGTCAATATTACTAAATACTCGGAGCGCGATAAAATCATGAGTTTTTTTGCACGACGTGGGCACATGTGCTATAGGAACGATGGTATTTTTTCATAATTTTTGGTGATGGAGAAGTATCCAAAAAATTCCCTCTACGCGGATTGCCCTTCGCGCGTCTACGGTTGTGGCCGGCGGCCTCCGGGGGCTAGCATGCCGCCAAATCTTGCGTAGGCAGCCTCTCACAAGTTTGGAAGTGTTGTGGTGGCGGTTGCAAACGCCGGGCACGCGTGTCCGGGGTGTGCCCCCCTCACGGACGGCGCCGCCGCCGGCACCTAGAGGGGGGAAACGGATGCGTGGGGTCTACACGGAGGGGATCTTGCTGTGGGTCTGGCTCGGATGTTGCTCCAAAGTGTTCCTATGGGCTGACCTAACACAACCGGGTGGGGAGGTCCATTGGTCAAAGCCCGTCCGTGCAAAGTCAAAGGGATAGATCTCATGGTCAAACGCTACAGGGTTAGGCGGGACGGGGGCACTGGGGAGGTAGCAATGCCACCGGAGCGTCACACCGGGCCCTCATACATGCGGGGTGGTGTGGTGGCATGTCCGAAGAGGCGGGACGCATCTCCGGGGCGTGGCCCCCCTCACGGATGGCCATGACACGGTAGTAGACGTTCTGCGGTAACGATGCGGCGTCAATATTATTAAATACTCGGAGCGCGATAAAATCATGAGTTTTTTTGCACGACGTGGGCACATGTGCTATAGGAACGATGGTATTTTTTCATAATTTTTGGTGATGGAGAAGTATCCGAAAAATTCCCTCTACGCGGATTGCCCTTCGCGCGTCTACGCCTGTGGCCGGTGGCCTCCGGGGGCTAGCATGCCGCCAAATCTTGCGTAGGCGGCCTCTCACAAGTCTTGAAGTGTTGTGGTGGCAGTTGCAAACGCTCGGCACGCGTGTCCGGGGTGTGCCCCCCTCACGGACGGCACCGCCGCCGGCACCTGGAGGGGGGAAACGGACGCGTGGGGTCTACACGGAGGGGATCTTGCTGTGGGTCTGGCCCGGATGTTGCTCCAAAGTGTTCCTATGGGATGACCTAACACAACCGGGTGGGGAGGTCCACTGGTCAAAGCCCATCCGTGCAAAGTCAAAGGGCTAGATCCCGTGGTCAAACGCTACAGGGTTAGGCGGGACGGGGGCACTGGGGTGGGTAGCAATGCCACCGGAGCGTCGCACCGGGCCCTCATACATGCGGGGTGGTGTGGTGGCATGTCCGAAGAGGCGGGACGCGTCTCCAAGGCGTGGCCCCCCCTCACAGACGACGATGACACGGTAGTAGATGTTTTGCGGTAACGACGCGGCGTCAATATTACTTAATACTCGGAGTGCGATAAAATCATGAGTTTTTTTGCACGACGTGGGAACATGTGCTATAGGAACGATGGTATTTTTTCATAATTTTTGGTGATGGAGAAGTATCCAAAAAATTCCCTCTACGCGGATTGCCCTTCGCGCGTCTACGGTTGTGGTCGGCGGCCTCCGGGGGCTAGCATGCCACCAAATCTTGCGTAGACGGCCTCTCACAAGTCTGGATGTGTTGTGGTAGCGGTTGCAAACGCCCGACACTCGTGTCCGGGGTGTGCCCCTCTCACGGACGGCGCCGCCGCCAGCACCTATAGGGGGGAAACATACGCGTGGGGTCTACACGGAGGGGATCTTGCTGTGGGTCTGGCCCGGATGTTGCTCCAAAGTGTTCCTATGGGCTGACCTAACACAACCGGGTGGAGAGGTCCACTGGTCAAAGCCCGTCCGTGCAAAGTCAAAGGGCTAGATCCCGTGGTCAAACGCTACAGGGTTAGGCGGGACGGGGGCACTGGGGAGGTAGCAATGCCACCGGAGCGTCGCACCGGGCCCTCATACATGCGGGGTGGTGTGGTGGCATGTCCGAAGAGGTGGGACGCGTCTCCGGGGCGTGTCCCCCCCTCACGGACGGCGATGACACGATAGTAGACATTCTGCGGTAACGATGCGGCGTCAATATTACTAAATACTCGGAGCATGATAAAATCATGAGTTTTTTTGCACGACGTGGGCACATGTGCTATAGGAACGATGGTATTTTTTCATAATTTTTGGTGATGGAGAAGTATCCGAAAAATTCCCTCGACGCGGATTGCCCTTCGCGCGTCTATGGCTGTGGCCGGCGGACTCCGGGGGCTAGCATGCCGCCAAATCTTGCGTAGGCGGCCTCTCACAAGTCTGGAAGTGTTGTGGTGGTGGTTGCAAATGCCCGGCACGCGTGTCCGGGGTGTGCCCCCCTCACGGACGGCGCCGCCGCCGTCATCTAGAGGGGAGAAACGGATGCGTGGGGTCTACACGGAGGGGATCTTGCTGTGGGTCTCGCCCGGATGTTGCTCCAAAGTGTTCCTATGGGCTGACCTAACACAACCGGGTGGGGAGGTCCACTGGTCAAAGCCCGTCCGTGCAAAGTCAAAGGGCTAGATCCCGTGGTCAAACGCTACAGGGTTAGGCGGGAC
>NC_057797.1:65082826-65108785 GCF_018294505.1 Triticum aestivum
GGGGGGGGGAAGCAATGCCACCGGAGCATCGCACCGGGCCCTCATACATGCGGGGTGGTGTGGTGGCATGTCCGAAGAGGCGGGACGCGTCTCCGGGGCGTGGCCCCCCCTCACGGACGGCGATGACACGGTAGTAGACGTTTTGCGGTAACGATGCGGCGTCAATATTACTAAATACTCGGAGCACGATAAAATCATGAGTTTTTTTGCACGACGTGGGCACATGTGCTATAGGAACGATGGTATTTTTCATAATTTTTGGTGATGGAGAAGTATCCGAAAAATTCCCTCTACGCGGATTGACCTTCGCGCGTCTGCGGCTGTTGTCGGCGGCCTCCTGGGCTAGCATGCCGCCAAATCTTGCGTAGGCGGCCTCTCACAAGTCTGGAAGTGTTGTGGCAGTTGCAAACGCCAGGCACGCGTGTCCGGGGTGTGCCCCCCTCACGGACGGCGCCGCCGCCGGCACCTGGAGGGGGGAAACGGACGCGTGGGGTCTACACGGAGGGGATCTTGCTGTGGGTCTGGCCCGGATGTTGCTCCAAAGTGTTACTATGGGCTGACCTAGCACAACCGGGTGGGGAGGTCCACTAGTCAAAGCCCGTCCGTGCAAAGTCATAGGGCTAGATCCCGTGGTCAAACGCTACAGGGTTAGGCGGGACGGGGGCACTAGGGGGTTAGCAATGCCACAGGAGCGTCGCACCGGGCCCTCATACATGCGGGGTGGTGTGGTGGCATGTCCGAAGAGGCGGGACACGTCTCCGGGCCGTGGCCTCCCCTCACGGATGGTGATGACACGGTAGTAGACGTTTTGCGGTAACGATGCGGCGTCAATATTACTAAATACTCGGAGCACGATAAAATCATGAGTTTTTTTGCACGACGTGGGCACATGTGCTATAGGAACGATGGTATTTTTTCATAATTTTTGGTGATGGAGAAGTATCCGAAATATTCCCTCTACGCGGATTACCCTTCACGCGTCTACGGCTGTGGCCGGCGGACTCCGGGGGCTAACATGCCGCCAAATCTTGCGTAGGCGGCCTCTCACAAGTCTGGAAGTGTTGTGGTGGCGGTTGCAAAGGCCCGGCACGCGTGTCCGGGGTGTGCCCCCCTCACGGACGGCGCCGCCGCCGGCACCTGGAGGGGGGAAACGGACGCGTGGGGTCTACACGGAGGGGATCTTGCTGTGGGTCTGGCCCGGATGTTGCTCCAAAGTGTTCCTATGGGCTGACCTAGCACAACCGGGTGGGGAGGTCCACTGGTCAAAGCCCGTCCGTGCAAAGTCATAGGGCTAGATCCCATGGTCAAACGCTACAGGGTTAGGCGGGACGGGGGCACTGGGGGGGTAGCAATGCCACCGGAGCGTCGCACCGGGCCCTCATACATGCGGGTTGGTGTGGTGGCATGTCCGAAGAGGCGGGACAAGTCTCCGGGCCGTGGCCTCCCCTCACGGACGGTGATGACACGGTAGTAGACGTTTTGCGGTAACGATGCGGCGTCAATATTACTAAATACTCGGAGCGCGATAAAATCATGAGTTTTTTTGCACGACATGGACACATGTGCTATAGGAACGATGGTATTTTTTCATAATTTTTGGTGATGGAGAAGTATCCGAAAAATTCCCTCTACGCGGATTGCCCTTCGCGCGTCTACGGCTGTGGTCGGCGGCCTCCCGGGCTAGCATGCCGCCAAATCTTGCGTAGGCGGCCTCTCACAAGTTTGGAAGTGTTGTGGCGGTTGCAAACGCCGGGCACGCGTGTCCGGGGTGTGCGCCCCTCACGGACGGCGCCGCCGCCGGCACCTGGAGGGGGGAAACGGACGCGTGGGGTCTACACGGAGGGGATCTTGATGCGGGTCTGGCTCAGATGTTGCTCCAAAGTGTTCCTATGGGCTGACCTAACACAATTGGGTGGGGAGGTCCACTGGTCAAAGCCCGTCCGTGCAAAGTCAAAGGGCTAGATCTCGTGGTCAAACGCTACAGGGTTAGGTGGGACGGGGGCACTAGGGTGGGTAGCAATTCCACCGGAGCGTCGCATCGGGCCCGCATACATGCGGGATGGTGTGGTGGCATGTCCGAAGAGGCGGGACGCGTCTCCGGGGCGTGCCCCCCCCCCTCACGGATGGCGATGACACGGTAGTAGATGTTCTGCGGTAACGATGCGGCGTCAATATTACTAAATACTCGAAGCACGATAAAATCATGAGTTTTTTTGCACGATGCGGGCACATGTGCTATAGGAACTATGGTATTTTTTCATAATTTTTGGTGATGGAGAAGTATCCGAAAAATTCCCTCCACGCGGATTGCCCTTCGCGTGTCTATGGCTGTGGCCGGCGGCCTCCGAGGGCTAGCATGCCGCCAAATCTTGCGTAGGCGGCCTCTCACAAGTCTGGAAGTGTTGTGGTGGCGGTTGCAAACGCCAGGCACGCGTGTCCGGGGTGTGCCCTCCTCACGGACGGCGCCGCCGCCGGCACCTGGAGGGGGGAAACGGAGGCGTGGGGTCTACACGGAGGGGATCTTGCTGTGGGTCTCGCCCGGATGTTGCTCCAAAGTGTTCCTATGGGCTGACCTAACACAACAGGGTGGGGAGGTCAACTGGTCAAAGCCCGTCCATGCAAAGTCAAAGGCCTAGATCCCGTGGTCAAACGCTACAGGGTTAGGCGGGACGCGGCACTGGGGGGGGCAGCAATGCCACCGGAGCATCGCACCGGGCCCTCATACATGCGGGGTGGTGTGGTGGCATGTCCGAAGAGGCGGGACGCGTCTCCGGGGCGTGGCCCCCCCTCACGGACGGCGATGACATGGTAGTAGACGTTTTGCGGTAACAATGCGGCGTCAATATTACTAAATACTCGGAGCACGATAAAATCATGAGTTTTTTTCCACGACGTGGGCACATGTGCTATAGGAACGATGGTATTTTTTCATAATTTTTGGTGATGGAGAAGTATCCGAAAAATTCCCTCTACGCGGATTGCCCTTCGCGCGTCTACGGCCGTGGTCGGCGGCTTCCAGGGCTAGCATGCCGCCAAATATTGCGTAGGCGGCCTCTCACAAGTCTGGAAGTGTTGTGGCGGTTGCAAACGCAGGGCACGCGTGTCCGGGGTGTGCCCCCCTCACGGACGGCGCCGCCGCCGGCACCTGGAGGGGGGAAACGGACGCGTGGGGTCTACACGGAGGGGATCTTGCTGCGGGTCTGGCTCGGATGTTGCTCCAAAGTGTTCCTATGGGCTGACCTAACACAACCGGGTTGGGAGGTCCACTGGTCAAAGCCCGTCCGTGCAAAGTCAAAGGGCTAGATCCCGTGGTCAAACGCTACAGGGTTAGGCGGGACGGGGGCACTGGGGTGGGTAGCAATGCCACCGGAGCGTCGCACCGGGCCCGCATACATGCGGAGTGGTGTGGTGGCATGTCCGAAGAGGCGGGACGCGTCTCCGGGGCGTGCCCCCCCCCTCACGGACGGCGATGACACGGTAGTAGACGTTCTGCGGTAAAGATGCGGCGTCAATATTACTAAATACTCGAAGCGCGATAAAATCATGAGTTTTTTTTTGCACAATGCGGGCACATGTGCTATAGGAACTATGGTATTTTTTCATAATTTTTGGTGATGGAGAAGTATCCGAAAAATTCCCTCCATGCGGATTGCCCTTCGCGTGTCTACGGCTGTGGCCGGCGGCCTCCGGGGGCTAGCATGCCGCCAAATCTTGTGTAGGCGGCCTCTCACAAGTCTGGAAGTGTTGTGGTGGCGGTTGCAAACGCCCGGCACGCGTGTCCGGGGTGTGCCCCCCTCATGGACGGCGCCGCCGCCGGCACCTGGAGGGGGGAAACGGATGCATGGGGTCTACACGGAGGGGATCTTGCTGTGGGTCTCGCCCGGATGTTGCTCCAAAGTGTTTCTATGGGCCGACCTAACACAACCGGGTGGGGAGGTCCACTGGTCAAAGCCCGTCCGTGCAAAGTCAAAGGGCTAGATCCCGTGGTCAAACGCTACAGGGTTAGGCGGGACGGGGGCACTGGGGGGGGGTAGCAATGCCACCGTAGCATCGCACCGAGCCCTCATACATGCGGGGTGGTGTGGTGGCATGTCCGAAGAGGTGGGACGCGTCTCCGGGGCGTGGCCCCCCCTCACGGACGGCGATGACATGGTAGTAGACGTTTTGCGGTAACAATGCGGCGTCAATATTACTAAATACTCGGAGCACGATAAAATCATGAGTTTTCTTACACGACGTGGGCACATGTTCTATAGGAACGATGGTATTTTTTCATAATTTTTGGTGATGGAGAAGTATCCGAAAAATTCCCTCTACGCGGATTGCCCTTCGCGCGTCTACGGCTGTGGCCGGCGGCCTCCGGGGGCTAGCATGCCACCAAATCTTGCGTAGGCGGTCTCTCACAAGTCTGGAAGTGTTTTGGCGGTTGCAAACGCGCGACACGCATGTCCGGGGTGTGCCCCTCTCACGGACGGCGCCACCGCCGGCACCTGGAGGAGGGAAACGGACGCGTGGGTTCTACACGGAGGGGATCTTACTGCGGGTCTGGCTCGGATGTTGCTCCAAAGTGTTCCTATGGGCTGACCAAACACAACCGGGTGGGGAGGTCCACTGGTCAAAGCCCGTCCGTGCAAAGTCATAGGGCTAGATCCCGTGGTCAAACGCTACAGGGTTAGGCGGGACGGGGGCACTGGGGGTAGCAATGCCACCGGAGTGTCGCACCGGACCCTCATACATGCGGGGTGGTGTGGTGGCATGTCCGAAGAGGCGGGACACGTCTCCGGGCCGTGGCCCCCCTCACGGACGGTGATGACACGGTAGTAGACGCTTTGAGGTAACGATGCGGCGTCAATATTACTAAATACTCGGAGCACGATAAAATCATGACTTTTTTGCACGACGTGGGCACATGTGCTACAGGAACGATGGTATTTTTTCATAATTTTTGGTGATGGAGAAGTATCCGAAAAATTCCCTCTACGTGGATTGCCCTTCGCGCGTCTACGGCTGTGGTCGGCGGCCTCCGAGGCTAGCATGCCGCCAAATCTTGCGTAGGCGGCCTCTCACAAGTCTGGAAGTGTTGTGGCGGTTGCAAACGCAGGGCACGCATGTCCGGGGTGTGCCCTCCTCACGGACGGCGCCGCCGCAAGCACCTGGAGGAGGGAAACGGACGCGTGGGGTCTACACGGAGGGGATCTTGCTCTGGGTCTGGCTCGGATGTTGCTCCAAAGTGTTCCTATGGGCTGACCTAACACAACCGGGTGGGGAGGTCCACTGGTCAAAGCCGGTCCGTGCAAAGTCAAAGGGCTAGATCCCGTGGTCAAACGCTACAGGGTTAGGCGGGACGGGGGCACTGGGGTGGGTAGCAATGCCACCGGAGCGTCGCACCGGGCCCGCATACATGCGGAGTGGTGTGGTGGCATGTCCGAAGAGGCGGGACGCGTCTCCGGGGCGTGCCCCCCCCTCACGGACGACGATGACACGGTAGTAGACGTTTTGCGGTAATGATGTGGCGTCAATATTACTAAATACTCGAAGCGCGATAAAATCATGAGTTTTTTTGCACAATGCGGGCACATGTGCTATAGGAACTATGGTATTTTTTCATATTTTTTGGTGATGGAGAAGTATCCGAAAAATTCCCTCCACGCGGATTGCCCTTCGCGTGTCTACGGCTGTGGCTTGCGGCCTCCGGGGGCTAGCATGCCGCCAAATCTTGCGTAGGGGGCCTCTCACAAGTCTGGAAGTGTTGTGGTGGCGGTTGCAAACGCCCGGAACGCGTGTCCGGGGTGTGCCCCCCTCATGGACGGCGCCGCCGCCGGCACCTAGAGGGGGGAAACGGATGCATGGGGTCTACACGGAGGGGATCTTGCTGTGGGTCTCGCCCGGATGTTGCTCCAAAGTGTTCCTATGGGCCGACCTAACACAACCGGGGTGGGGAGGTCCACTGGTCAAAGCCCGTCCGTGCAAAGTCAAAGGGCTAGATCCCGTGGTCAAACGCTACAGGGTTAGGCGGGACGGGGGCACTGGGGGGGGGGGGTAGCAATGCCACCGGAGCATCGCACCGGGCCCTCATACATGCGGGGTGGTGTGGTGGCATGTCCGAAGAGGCGGGACGCGTCTCCGGGGCGTGGCCCCCCCTCACGGACGGCGATGACACGGTAGTAGACGCTTTGCGGTAACAATGCGGCGTCAATATTACTAAATACTCGGAGCACGATAAAATCATGAGTTTTTTTGCACGACGTGGGCACATGTTCTATAGGAACGATGGTATTTTTTCATAATTTTTGGTGATCGAGAAGTATCCAAAAAATTCCGTCTACGCGGATTGCCCTTCGCGCGTCTACGGCTGTGGCCGGCGGCCTCCGGGGGCTGGCATGCCACCAAATCTTGCGTAGGCGGTCTCTCACAAGTCTGGAAGTGTTGTGGCGGTTGCAAATGCGCGGCATGCGTGTCCGGGGTGTGCCCCTCTCACGGACGGCGCCGCCGCCGGCACCTGGAGGAGGGAAACGGACGCGTGGGTTCTACACGGAGGGGATCTTGCTGCGGGTCTGGCTCGGATGTTGCTCCAAAGTGTTCCTATGGGATGACCTAACACAACCGGGTGGGGAGGTCCACTGGTCAAAGCCCGTCCGTGCAAAGTCATAGGGCTAGATCCCGTGGTCAAACGCTACAGGGTTAGGCGGGACGGGGGCACTGGGGGTAGCAATGCCACCGGAGCGTCGCAACGGACCCTCATACATGCGGGGTGGTGTGGTGGCATGTCCGAAGAGGCGGGACACGTCTCCGGGCCCTGGCCCCCCTCACGGACGGTGATGACACGGTAGTAGACGTTTTGAGGTAACGATGCGGCGTCAATATTACTAAATACTCGTAGCGCGATAAAATCATGAGTTTTTTGCACGACGTGGGCACATGTGCTACAGGAACGATGGTATTTTTTCATAATTTTTGGTGATGGAGAAGTATCCGAAAAATTCCCTCTACGCGGATTTCCCTTCGCGCGTCTACGGCTGTGGTCGGCGGCCTCCGAGGCTAGCATGCCGCCAAATCTTGCGTAGGCGGCCTCTCACAAGTCTGGAAGTGTTGTGGCGATTGCAAACGCGGGGCACGCGTGTCCGGGGTGTGCCCCCCTCACGGACGGCGCCACCGCCGGCACCGGAGGGGGGAAACGAACGCGTGGGGTCTACACGGAGGGGATCTTGCTCTGGGTCTGGCTCGGATGTTGCTCCAAAGTGTTCCTATGGGCTGACCTAACACAACCGGGTGGGGAGGTCCACTGGTCAAAGCCCGTCCGTGCAAACTCAAAGGGCTAGATCTCGTGGTCAAACGCTACAGGGTTAGGCGGGACGGGGCCACTGGGGAGGTAGCAATGCCACCGGAGCGTCGCACCGGGCCCTCATACATGCGGGGTGGTGTGGTGGCATGTCCGAAGAGGCGGGACGCGTCTCTGGGGCATGGCTCCCCCTCACGGACGGCGATGACACGGTAGTAGACGTTCTGCGGTAACGATGCGGCGTCAATATTATTAAATACTCGGAGCGCGATAAAATCATGAGCTTTTTTGCACGCCGTGGGCACATGTGCTATAGGAACGATGGTATTTTTTCATAATTTTTGGTGATGGAGAAGTATCCGAAAAATTCCCTCTACACGGATTGCCCTTCGCGCGTCTTTTGGCTCACGTATATGATAGTGTCGCTAGCATCCATATGATAAGGAGCCCGGGCTGACATGACTAGTCGTAAACCCAAAGTGGCACAGACTTACAGGGACAGGCATCCATGACCCAGCTTCGAACGTGTCGGTTATCAGCAAGTGGGTCCGGGCTGTAGCACTGGGCTAGCAGGACTCCGGTAAACCGGGCTGTAGCGGGCTAACAGGACTCCGGTACTCAAAGCGTGACATTTCCCCGAAGGAACAGACACAGGAACGAAGAAGGACACATGCTGGCCACCCTAAGTGTTCCAGAGCAGTAGCAAGCTACCATGGCTCAGCGGTAACACTAGGAGACATTTCCCGGTAAGAGAGGCTACTAAAGATAAACAACTAGATAGTCAGATCCCACACATACCAAGCATTTCAATCATACACACAATATGCTCGATATGTGCAAATACAACGAAGCATCACAACATGACTCTACGACACAAGTACTTTATTTAAGGCTCAGGGAGCCATACATAACATACACAAAGGTACGGGTCTCACGACCCAACATTCAAGTCATACAGTCATACAAACCAGCAGCGGAAGTAACTTGTCTGAGTACAGACAACTAGTAAAATAAAAGAGGCTTGGAAAGCCTAGCTATACTACATGGTCCTTCACAAGCTCAGGATCACCACCTGGGCCTTTAGCCTACTCGTTGATGTCAATGTCTACATAGAACCCATCAGAAGGGGTTGCAGTGTCTTCTGTAAAAATGTAAATTGTAGCAACATGAGTACAAAGGTACTCAGCAAGACTTACATCAGATCCTACATACATGCATATTATCAAGAAGGGTTGGTGGAGTTTATTGCAGCAAGCCAGATTTGACTCTTGGCTAGACTATCCTACGATACTCCAACTTGAAATGGTTTTGCGCACACGAGTCCACTACTCACCACTTCAATACACTACCGAGGATCCACCTCCGTCTCCCTACGGAAGAGCCATCCTCGGCACTCACACTTATCTTGAGGCTTTTAGTGGTTTCCATTTACTTGTCTATGAACTATATAGGTAACCAAGTAGTCCTTTACCGCGGACGCGGCTATTCGAATAGATTATGATAACCCTGCAGCGGTGTACTTCTTCATACATGTTTCCACCACTTAGCGTCTGCACACGACATGTGCTCGGCAGACTTCAAGCGAAAGCCGACGTGGGTGTAGACCACGACCTACCTAAACACTTAAGCCTCTAGTCCAGGTTTATCGCCTATTCAGGTTCCATCCGCAGGGAGTCCGGCCGAGGTTTCCCATACGGCCCCGAACGATGTGAACAGGGTTCCCGAGATACCTAACGGGTATTCGGTACACCGTGCCACGTACCTACCACATCACAGCCCACCCCTACGGTCAGCGCTGTCCACGGCCTCCAGTAGGCTACAAACACCAGAAACTACTTGCAACTCCTGGACAGAGAGCTAGGGTGAATAAGAAGTCGAGCGGGGTCATATTTCAGGGCCCAATGCATGGTAGTAGCTGTATCTTAAATCACACATACAGATCTCAGTGCTTAAGGTCGGCTTCAATGAAACAACCCACCATGTACTCCTACATGGCCTCTCATCAATACCTTTACCAAATCGTGTTCACCACACCACTCTCATTACCGACATAATCATTTCACTCTAGCCATCACCCAGATGAACCAGACCTGACACGACTCTAAGCATAGCAGGCATAGCAAGGTAGGAACAACACATACATATGGCTCAATCAACTCCTACACATGCTAGTGGGTTTCATCTAGTTACTGTGGCAATGACAGGTCATGCAGAGGAAATGGGTTCAACTACCGTAGCACACAGCAGTTTGAAACGCGTTGTCTTAATGCAGTAAAAGAGAGCAGGAGCGAGAACATGGGATTGTATCGATATGATCAAATGGTTGGTTGCTTGCCTGATGGTTCGATGCACTGGTATTGCTCTTCGTCGGGGTTATCACGGTACTCCTCGGGGGCAGAACCTCTCGCAAAGGACACCGATACACAACCATTACCAAACAGTATGCAACAATATGATGCATGCATGAGACATGGCAAAATGAGTGTATTGGCTAATGCAACTAAGAACAGATGGGTTTGAACTAATTTGAACCATTGATTCAAAGTTCAAACTCATAAGTTGCCATTTAAGGTGTTTTATCTTGTTCTGTGATAAACAGCAGGTTAGCTTGTTTAAACATGTATGAAACCAGTACAGATGGAAAGATTGGATTTTTCTGATCATTTTTCATATATAATTTGTTTGATTTGGAGCTACGGTTGATTTTATATGAATTTTGGAAGTTTGAAACATTTTCTGGAATTTCCTGTGTAAAAATAATTCCAGTAATTAAATTACTGCGTCAGCACTACGTCATGATGACGTCAGTGGTCAACGGGCTGGTCCAGGTCAAACTGACCAGTGGGTCCCGCATGTCAGTATTCAATTAGTTTAACTAAATTAGATTTAAACTAACTGGATTAATTAACAAAGGGGGCCCCACATGTCATAGACCCAGGGGGTCAACCGGGGCCCACCCGTGGTCAAAGTCAGAGTCAACCACGCCGGCGTCTAGCCGCCGGCGAGCCCGACACGGCGGCGAAAGTGCTTTTTGCCATTCCGGCAACCAAATGGACGGCGGAAGGCATCTACGTGTTGCTGAGGTTGAGCCGCGACTATTGGTGGTGGTGGTTGGGCTCGGGGTGGCCGGAGTTGGCGCCGGCGGCGACTTTGGTGGCCGCCGGAGTTCGGTTGAAGACGAACTCGTGGCTAGAGTGTGCGGTGAGGTGCGGGGAGTGCATGGTTAGCCCCAACGCGGCGTGGTGAGTGCGATGGACAAGGTGAGGTGGCCCGAGGATGGCCGGGAGCACGTCGGTGAAGAGGTCCGCGACGGCGCGTGCGGGTGAGCTTAGTGTGCTCGCTGTGGTGCACGAGAGAGAGAAAGAGAGGAAGGGGAAGTTAGCCCAGCTCACTGCGGTCTTGATGGAAAGGACGGCGTGGTCGGGGACGAGCTGCTGCGGCAGCGACGGCGAAGGGGATCTCCGGCGATGGCGGTCCGGGCGAGGTTGGTGCGGCGGCTTCGGGGCACGCGAGCGCTCGGGGCTCGGCTAGCTCGAAGAAGTAGAGGACGGCGGAGCTTCTGGACACGGTGGCGCGGCGTGGAGACGACGGGGAGCACGGCTACGGCGGCGGTGCGGCGACGATGGCGTCGGCCATGGCATGGGAGCGCGAGGGAGAGGAACTGGGGGCGAATGGAGGTGTCCAGGGGGGTCGGGGCGCGACGTGGAGCTCGTCCAGGCCAGCAGGGCGGCGAGAGGGGGAAGCAGGGCGACGTGCAGTTGCGTGGCGAGCTGCGGTGCCGCCGCCGAGCACCTTGGCTGCCTGCCTGGCAAGCCAAGCAGCTCGCTGGAGCGGTGGCCGGGCTGGGCCGGCCAGGTGGGCTGGCTGGTGGGCCTGTGGTGGCGCCAGGTAAGTTTTCCCTTTTTTTCTGTTTTCTGTTTTTATATTAATATATCTGCAACTTTGTTGAATTTAATAAAATACCTAGGCAACTTCAAAAATCACCAAACTACTCCTGGCCCATAGTTGGATTATTTCCAACATGAAACATTTTAGTTTGGAGATATTTGAGCATTTAAATATCTTATATAATTTTAAATGCCCAAATTCAAATATTTATGATTTAATTCAAAAACCCTAGGATGGCCTAGGAAAATGTGCACCACTTTTGGCAGAGGTTCTGAACCAAGACAAAAATGATGGGCATTTTAGAAGGGCATTTCAGGTTCATTGAAAATTATTTTAGTAACCCTAGTTGGTTTCAGAGGGGACTGGGGGTTCTGTCATCCCCATTTCAAGTTTCTGATGAAAGAGTAAACATGATGCAACACTCTAATGCATGACTAGCTAGGGTGTGACAACTCACCCCCACTCAAAAGAATCTCGTCCCGAGATTTGGGTTCTTCCGGGAAGAAGGCGGGATACTCGAGTCGAAGACGATCCTCCCTTTCCCAAGTTGCTTCATCCTCAGAATGGTGCGACCATTGTACTTTAAGAAACTTGATATTATGACGTCGGGTGGTACGTTCGGCCTGATCGAGGATACGAATGGGGTACTCTCGATATGTAAGATTATCTTGGAGATCAAGTGTTTCGTGGTCCACTCCACGGATAGGATCCGAGAAGCAACGCCTGAGTTGAGAAACGTGGAAGACATCGTGGACTCTGGAGAGGTGCGGAGGTAGTTCCAACTGGTAGGCAACTTCTCCTCGTTTGGCGAGAATGCGAAAAGGTCCAATGTAACGAGGAGCCAATTTGCCTTTGATACCGAAACGATGGGTTCCCTTCAGAGGGGTGACCCGAAGATAAGCCTTCTCGTCAACCTCGAAAGTCATAGCCTTATGTTTTCGGTCATATTGACTCTTTTGACGGGATTGGGCTGTTTTCAACTTTTCACGAACGATACGAACTTGTTCTTCTGCTTCCTGAATCATATCCGGGCCAAAGAATTGTCTTTCCCCGGTTTCTGACCAGTTAAGGGGTGTTCGACATCGTCGTCCATAAAGAACTTCAAAAGGGGCTTTACCCAAGCTAGATTGATAGCTGTTGTTGTAAGCGAATTCGGCAAATGGAAGGCACTTCTCCCAATCCATCCCGAATGAGATAACAGAGGCTCGAAGCATGTCTTCTAGAATCTGGTTGACGCGTTCCACTTGACCACTCGACTGAGGGTGGAAGGCGGTGCTAAAGGAGAGACGGGTTCCCATAGCATTTTGGAAACTTTCCCAAAATCGAGAGGTGAAAAGACTTCCTCGATCCGAGTTAATTTCCAAAGGAACACCATGGAGGGACACTATTCGGAAGATGTATAAGTCTGCCAGCTGACTAGCGGTTATACTCTCACGAACAGGTAAGAAATGGGCTACTTTGGAAAGACGGTCGACAACGACGAAGATAGCATTATTCCCTCTCTTGGTCCTGGGAAAACCGGTAATGAAATCCATACCAATTTTATCCCATTTCCATTCAGGAATAGCTAAGGGTTGAAGGGTGCCAGCAGGCCGTTGATGCTCTGCTTTAACACGACGACAGACGTCGCAATTTGCAATATACTGAGCAATTTCTCTCTTCATCCTAGTCCACCAGAACCTCTGGCGTAGGTCCTGATACATCTTAGTACTACCGGGATGAATGGTGAGAGGAGATTCATGAGCCTCCTTAAGGATCAACTGCCGTAGATGCTGGTTCCTGGGAACCACTAGACGGTTCTCAAAGTACACAACACCATGATCATTTGTGGAGAAACAACTAGCACCTCCGCTAGCAATGTTCTCTTTGATTTTGGATATTCCCTTATCTCGCTTTTGGGCAGCGATGATTTGATCCGTAAGAGTAGGTTTTGCTACCAAGGTGGAAAGAAAACCTTGATGTACAATGTGAAGGTTAAGCTTCCGAAATTCCTCATGGAGAAGCGGTTGACTTTGTTGTAACATCAGGTTGTTACAATAAGATTTACGACTTAGCGCATCAGCCATGACGTTGGCTTTCCCTGGGGTGTAGGTTATTCCTAAGTCGAAGTCTGTAATCAACTCAACCCAACGTCTTTGCCTGAGATTCAGATCCGGTTGGGTGAAGATGTACTTCAGACTTTGGTGATCAGTGAATATTTCGCAACGGTTACCGAGGAGGTAATGTCGCCAGGTCTTAAGTGCATAGACTACGGCTGCAAGCTCTAGATCATGAGTAGGATAATTCTCCTCATGTGGGTGCAATTGCCGTGAAGCGTAGGCAATTACGTGTCGATCTTGCATGAGAATGCAACCTAGTCCTTGTCACGAGGCGTCGCAGTAGATAACAAAGTCCTTGGAGAAGTCTGGCGGTACCAGTACGGGAGCAGAGGTCAGGCGTCTTTTCAGTTCCTGAAAGCTGTGCTCACATTGTGGAGTCCATTCGAACTTCTTATCTTTCTTGAGGAGTTCGGTTAGAGGTTTGGCAACTTTGGAGAAGTTCTCGACAAAGCGACGACAATAGCTCGCTAAGCCCAGAAAACTCCGAACTTGCTTAACCGATTCAGGTGGAGTCCAATTAAGGACGGCTTGAACTCGCTCAGGGTTAACAGCAATACCTTTACCAGATATTACATGACCCAGATAGGTCACTTTTGACAACCAGAATTCACATTTAGAAAATTTGGCATAAAGGCGATGCTCTCGAAGTTTCTTCAACACTAGCCTTAGATGTTCGGCATGTTCTTCCTCGTTCTTGGAGTAGATGAGTATATCATCGAGGTAAACCACGACGAATTTATCCAAATACTCCATGAAGATTGAGTTCATTAACCGAGAAAAGGTGGCTGGAGCGTTGGTTAAACCGAAGGACATGACGGTGTACTCGTATTGGCCATAACGAGTAACAAAGGCCGTTTTAGGAATGTCCCCGTTTCTGATTTTGATTTGATGGTAGCCCAACCTCAAATCCATCTTGGAGAAAACTGAGGATCCAGCGAGCTGATCATACAGGTCGTTGATCCTGGGAAGCGGATATTTGTTCTTGATTGTGACCAAATTGACAGGTCGGTAATCTACAACCATCCGGTCCGTACCATCCTTCTTCTTAACGAATAGGACGGGCAAGCCCACGGAGATGAGCTAGGTCGGATGAAACCCTTTTTCAAGGACTCATCGAGTTGTTTCTTAAGCTCGGCTAGTTCTAGTGGTGCCATCTTATAAGGTCTTCTAGCAATCGGGACGGTTCCTAGAATGAGGTCTATTACGAACTCAACATCTCTGTCAGGTGGAACACCTGGCAATTCCTCTAGGAAGACATCCGGGAAGTCACGGACTACCGGAACGTCCTCAAGGTCTGGCAAAGGGCTGGCGTTAAGAGAATATAACTGTCGCTTGGCTATTCGGGTCAAGACATTGACTATCTTCCCCGAAGGATGGGTGAGTTGAACAGTCCTAGAGAAGCAATCAATTTGGGCATGATGAGCTGACATCCAGTCCATACCCAGAATGATATTAATATCTGAAGATTTAAGGGCTATCAAAGACGCGAGGAAAACAAGTCTGTCGACTTGGATTTCATTTCCATGGCTTACTCTAGAAGTTTGCCATTTGGATCCCGGAGTTTGAATTACCATAGAGGTTGGCATATCACCGAATGCGATGTTATGCAAGCGAGCATAATTTTCAGATATAAAAGAATGAGAGGCTCCTGTATCGAAAAGAACAGATGCCGGGTGGCAATTAACAAGAAGCGTACCGAGAACGACGTTGGGATCCTCTTGAGCTTCTTCGGCAGAGATACAGTTGACATGGCCACGTGAAGCGGTGACCGGCTTGGCGTGGAATATTTTTCCTGTCGGCTTGCCACGGCCAACAGCTTTAGCAGACTGGTTGGGGTTGGTCTGGGGACACTCACGCATATAGTGACCAGATTCCCCACACTTGAAACAAGTCACGGAACTGGTACATGGAGGAGCATTGTTGGTTGGACCCCCATAGGGCTTGGCCGGTGCAGACTGTTGAACGGGGCGAGGCGTCTGGAAGGATGGCCTCGGTGTGAACCTGGGTGGCAGGGCGGTGTTGGGTACCCACACGCGGCGCTTCTGAGGACCAGCACCGGATGAGGAACCCATATCACGGCCATGCTTGCGTGTTGCGTCATAGTCAGTCTGACCAGTTTCAGCACTGATGGCTTTGTTGACAAGTTTCTGGAAAGATGTGCACTCATGCAGACGGAGGTCACGGCGAAGCTCAGGACTAAGGCCCTTACGGAACCTTGCTTGCTTCTTGGCATCAGTAGACACTTCCTCAGTTGCATATCGTGCGAGATTACCAAACTCCCTGCTGTAAGCATCCACAGAAAGTCGGCCTTGGGTGAAACTGCAAAATTCCTCACGTTTACGGTCCATGAGACCCTCCGGAATGTGATGTTCACGGAAAGCCTCGCTGAATTCAGCCCAAGTAGTGACATGGCCCGTTGGGCGCATAGCTCCATAATTCTCCCACCATAGACTGGCGGGGCCTTCAAGATGATAAGCAGCAAAGGTGACCTTGTCAGCCTCTGCTACCAGCACGGAACGCAGTTTGTGAGCGATACCGCGAAGCCAGTCATCAGCGTCGAGAGGCTCGACGGAGTGGTGGAACGTGGGTGGATGTAATTTGATAAAATCACTGAGTGACACCACGTTAGTCCTCTGATGGTGTGCCGTGTTCTGTTCAATACGCTCCAACAAACGGTTGGTCTCTCGCTTGTTTCTCTCAGCTTCCATCATTACCTCGGCTAGTGAAGGAGGATGAGGCAGATTTGCATCCCTGACTTCACTGCCTTCGGCCTGCTCTTGAGGAGCAGGGTTAGTGCGCGTGTTGACCATCCTAGGTAGACAAGACAAAGATTTAGTCAGGATGATAGAATTCCGACATAGGATATAAAATGTAAGGAATAACTCGAAATGCAAGATGATCATCCGTATGACATGGTAGATACAGAAATTGCTTCTTTTATTCCATCGTCATACACACCATACAGGGTTTAGTACAAGACCAAACAAAGTACTATTACGGTGAAAAGAGGATTACATCTCATCGGAGGCATCCCAAGCTCCTATACATTATTTTTCTACACCTCCGGAAAGAGTACAAACTAGGTCATATCCCACGAGTCACGCGGGACGATAGATGACACAGCTAGTGCGAAATAGTGATACTACCACTAACTCAGACCGATCCGTAGTAGTCCTCGTAGAAGTCACCTCCATAGCCTGGAAGCTCAACATGATCATCCGGAAACAGACGATCTCGCGGAGCTTGTGGACCATAGGGGCTAGGATGAGGTCTTGGACCAACAGACGGTGGCCTGCGGGGACCGCGAGGTGGGGTGATGCCTCCTACATCACGCCAACCCATCATGTCTGGCAGAGCAGATCTCACAGGATAGAGATCGCGCATATCTGAATATCCAGCTTGCACCGCCGGTGCAAACCGAGTCAAAGTAGCCCAGTGGTCAGCACGGGTATTGAAGAGCTCTAACCTCAAGGCCCGATTTTCACGGTCCTTATCCTCGAGCATCTCAGTAGTGGTGCGAGTCCGTGAATCCTCCTGGGTGGGGTCAGCATAGATAGCCTGGAGATACCCTTGTGCTCCCGGAAGTGATCCTGGCATATACCGGAAATCAGAGTCCCGAAATAGACCAGATCTGACTCGCATAATGGTCATCATAGAGTAGGCGGCATCCTGCACAGCCATCTCAATAGTAACCCCGAGTCCATAGGAGCAGTGAAGGGGCTCGGTGGATCCAGGATACGATGGAAATATCCGGACAGTGCAGAGATACTGGCTTTGATTGAAGTCCCGAAATTGCTCTTCGACCGTGTACTCAGGATACCAGCGGTATCCAGCCTCAGTCATTACCCTGACCAACTTGGCAGTATGGCCGGGTACATCTAGGCATCGAGTCAGGTGAACCACTTGATTGAGGTCGCGAGTGGCCATCTGAAAGCACAATCATAATGCAAAGGCATTAGAATTTCTAGCAAAATTTCGGCAGCATAACAGCTGTAAATGCTCAAAAGAATTTGAGACATTTGACAAAGGATTTCGTACACACTCAACATCATCATATCAAAGTTCTGAATCCATGCTAACAACATAATGTGGTAGTAGAACTGAACTAGGCTTGTATCCATCAACTTATAAGGTACTACTGATTAGTAACACGTGATCCTGATAGAGAGAATAGATCCTAATTCCTTAACCCCCGGTGGAAGAATGGACTGACTCAGATCAGAATGTCATAAGATAGAGAAGTAAAAAGAGCCTTACGTTCCAACCCACAAACAATTCCCCTACATATAACTAAAGAATTTCTAGACTCAACATCGACCAGTTTGGCTTGGAGAACCTACAGGCAGTCCGGCTCTGATGCCAACGCTGTCAGGACCCCGACTCGATGTCACATCGATCTAGCCGGTAACACCTCATATCACTTTGCGGCCTCACGCACGGTATCCCCACGGGTGTCGCCTTACCTTTGCCCGGGACCGTTTGCGCCTTTTGGCTCACGTATATGATAGTGTCGCTAGCATCCATATGATAAGGAGCCCGGGCTGACATGACTAGTCGTAAACCCAAAGTGGCACAGACTTACAGGGACAAGCATCCATGACCCAGCTTCGAACGTGTCGGTCATCAGCAAGTGGGTCCGGGCTGTAGCACTGGGCTAGCAGGACTCTGGTAAACCGGGCTGTAGCGGCCTAACAGGACTCCGGTACTCAAAGTGTGACATTTCCCCGAAGGGACACACACAGGAACGAAGAAGGACACATGCCGGCCAGCCTAAGTGTTCCAGAGCAGTAGCAAGCTACCATGGCTCAGCGGTAACACTAGGAGACATTTCCCGGTAAGAGAGGCTACTAAAGATAAACAACTAGATAGTCAGATCCCACACATACCAAGCATTTCAATCATACACACAATATGCTCGATATGTGCAAATACAACGAAGCATCACAACATGACTCTACGACACAAGTACTTTATTTAAGGCTCAGGGAGCCATACATAACATACACAAAGGTACGGGTCTCACGACCCAACATTCAAGTCATACAGTCATACAAACCAGCAGCGGAAGTAACTTGTCTGAGTACAGACAACTAGTAAAATAAAAGAGGCTTGGAAAGCCTAGCTATACTACATGGTCCTTCACAAGCTCAGGATCACCACCTGGGCCTTTAGCCTACTCGTTGATGTCAATGTCTACATAGAACCCATCAGAAGGGGTTGCAGTGTCTTCTGTAAAAATGTAAATTGTAGCAACATGAGTACAAAGGTACTCAGCAAGACTTACATCAGATCCTACATACATGCATATTATCAAGAAGGGTTGGTGGAGTTTATTGCAGCAAGCCAGATTTGACTCTTGGCTAGACTATCCTACGATACTCCAACTTGAAATGGTTTTGCGCACACGAGTCCACTACTCACCACTTCAATACACTACCGAGGATCCACCTCCGTCTCCCTACGGAAGAGCCATCCTCGGCACTCACACTTATCTTGAGGCTTTTAGTGGTTTCCATTTACTTGTCTATGAACTGTATAGGTAACCAAGTAGTCCTTTACCGCGGACGCGGCTATTCGAATAGATTATGATAACCCTGCAGGGGTGTACTTCTTCATACATGTTTCCACCACTTAGCGTCTACACACGACATGTGCTCGGCAGACTTCAAGCGAAAGCCGACGTGGGTGTAGACCACGACCTACCTAAACACTTAAGCCTCTAGTCCAGGTTTATCGCCTATTCAGGTTCCATCCGCAGGGAGTCCGGCCGTGGTTTCCCATACGGCCCCGAACGATGTGAACAGGGTTCCCGAGATACCTAACGGGTATTCGGTACACCGTGCCACGTACCTACCGCATCACAGCCCACCCCTACGGTCAGCGCTGTCCACGGCCTCCAGTAGGCTACAAACACCAGAAACTACTTGCAACTCCTGGACAGAGAGCTAGGGTGAATAAGAAGTCGAGCGGGGTCATATTTCAGGGCCCAATGCATGGTAGTAGCTGTATCTTAAATCACACATACAGATCTCAGTGCTTAAGGTCGGCTTCAATGAAACAACCCACCATGTACTCCTACATGGCCTCTCATCGATACCTTTACCAAATCGTGTTCACCACACCACTCTCATTACCGACATAATCATTTCACTCTAGCCATCACCCAGATGAACCAGACCTGACACGACTCTAAGCATAGCAGGCATAGCAAGGTAGGAACAACACATACATATGGCTCAATCAACTCCTACACATGCTAGTGGGTTTCATCTACTTACTGTGGCAATGACAGGTCATGCAGAGGAAATGGGTTCAACTACCGTAGCACACAGCAGTTTGAAACGCGTTGTCTTAATGCAGTAAAAGAGAGCAGGAGCGAGAACATGGGATTGTATCGATATGATCAAATGGTTGGTTGCTTGCCTGATGGTTCGATGCACTGGTATTGCTCTTCGTCGGGGTTATCACGGTACTCCTCGGGGGCAGAACCTGTCGCAAAGGACACCGATACACAACCATTACCAAACAGTATGCAACAATATGATGCATGCATGAGACATGGCAAAATGAGTGTATTGGCTAATGCAACTAAGAACAGATGGGTTTGAACTAATTTGAACCATTGATTCAAAGTTCAAACTCATAAGTTGCCATTTAAGGTGTTTTATCTTGTTCTGTGATAAACAGCAGGTTAGCTTGTTTAAACATGCATGAAACCAGTACATATGGAAAGATTGGATTTTTCTGATCATTTTTCATATATAATTTGTTTGATTTGGAGCTACGGTTGATTTTATATGAATTTTGGAAGTTTGAAACATTTTCTGGAATTTCCTGTGTAAAAATAATTCCAGTAATTAAATTACTGCGTCAGCACTACGTCATGATGACGTCAGTGGTCAACGGGCTGGTCCAGGTCAAACTGACCAGTGGGTCCCGCATGTCAGTATTCAATTAGTTTAACTAAATTAGATTTAAACTAACTGGATTAATTAACAAAGGGGGCCCCACATGTCATAGACCCAGGGGGTCAACCGGGGCCCACCCGTGGTCAAAGTCAGAGTCAACCACGCCGGCGTCTAGCCGCCGGCGAGCCCGACACGGCGGCGAAAGTGCTTTTTGCCATTCCGGCAACCAAATGGACGGCGGAAGGCATCTATGTGTTGCTGAGGTTGAGCCGCGACTATTGGTGGTGGTGGTTGGGCTCGAGGTGGCCGGAGTTGGCGCCGGCGGCGACTTTGGCGGCCGCCGGAGTTCGGTTGAAGACGAACTCGTGGCTAGAGTGTGCGGTGAGGTGCGGGGAGTGCATGGTTAGCCCCAACGCGGCGTGGTGAGTGCGATGGACAAGGTGAGGTGGCCGGAGGATGGCCGGGAGCACGTCGGCGAAGAGGTCCGCGACGGCGCGTGCGGGTGAGCTTAGTGTGCTCGCTATGGTGCACGAGAGAGAGAAAGAGAGGAAGGGGAAGTTAGCCCAGCTCACTGCGGTCTTGATGGAAAGGACGGCGTGGTCGGGGACGAGCTGCTGCGGCGGCGACGGCAAAGGGGATCTCCGGCGATGGCGGTTCGGGCGAGGTTGGTGCGGCGGCTTCGGGGCACGCGAGCGCTCGGGGCTCGGCTAGCTCGAAGAAGTAGAGGACGGCGGAGCTTCTGGACACGGTGGCGCGGCGTGGAGACGACGGGGAGCACGGCTACAGCGGCGGTGCGGCGACGGTGGCGTCGGCCATGGCATGGGAGCGCGAGGGAGAGGAACTGGGGGCGAATGGAGGTGTCCAGGGGGGTCGGGGCGCGACGTGGAGCTCGTCCAGGCCAGCAGGGCGGCGAGAGGGGGAAGCAGGGCGACGTGCAGCTGCGTGGCGAGCTGCGGTGCCGCCGCCGAGCACCTTGGCTCCTGCCTGGCAAGCCAAGCTGCTCGCTGGAGCGGTGGCCGGGCTGGGCCGGCCAGGTGGGCTGGCTGGTGGGCCTGTGGTGGCGCCAGGTAAGTTTTCCCTTTTTTTCTGTTTTCTGTTTTTATATTAATATATCTGCAACTTTGTTGAATTTAATAAAATACCTAGGCAACTTCAAAAATCACCAAACTACTCCTGGCCCATAGTTGGATTATTTCCAACATGAAACATTTTAGTTTGGAGATATTTGAGCATTTAAATATTTTATATAATTTTAAATGCCCAAATTCAAATATTTATGATTTAATTCAAAAACCCTAGGATGGCCTAGGAAAATGTGCACCACTTTTGGCAGAGGTTCTGAACCAAGACAAAAATGATGGGCATTTTAGAAGGGCATTTCAGGTTCATTGAAAATTATTTTAGTAACCCTAGTTGGTTTCAGAGGGGACTGGGGGTTCTGTCATCCCCATTTCAAGTTTCTGATGAAAGAGTAAACATGATGCAACACTCTAATGCATGACTAGCTAGGGTGTGACAGGATCTTGCTGTGGGTCTGGCCCGGATGTTGCTCCAAAGTGTTCCTATGGGATGACCTAACACAACCGGGTGGAGAGGTCCACTGGTCAAAGCCCGTCCGTGCAATGTCAAAGGGCTAGATCCCGTGGTCAAATGCTACAGGGTTAGGCGGGACGGGGGCACTGGGGGGGGGGGTAGCAATGCCACCGGAGCGTCGCACCGGGCCCTCATACATGCGGGGTGGTGTGGTGGCATGTCCGAAGAGGCGGGACGCGTCTCCGGGGCTCGGCCCCCCCTCACGGACGACGATGACACGGTAGTAGATGCTTTGCGGTAACAATGCGGCGTCAATATTACTAAATACTCGGAGCACGATAAAATCATGAGTTTTTTGCACGACATGGGCACATGTTCTATAGGAACGATGGTATTTTTTCATAATTTTTGGTGATGGAGAAGTATCCAAAAAATTTCCTCTACGCGGATTGCCCTTCGCGCGTCTACGGCTGTGGCCGGCGGCCTCCGGGGGCTAGCATGCCATCAAATCTTGCGTAGGCGGTCTCTCACAAGTCTGGATGTGTTGTGGCGGTTGCAAATGCGCGGCACGCGTGTCCGGGGTGTGCCCCTCTCACGGACGGCGCCGCCGCCGGCACCTGGAGGAGGGAAACGGACGCGTGGGTTCTACACGGAGGGGATCTTGCTGCGGGTCTGGCTCGGATGTTGCTCCAAAGTGTTCCTATGGGCTGACCTAACACAACCGGGTGGGGAGGTCCACTGGTCAAAGCCCGTCCGTGCAAAGTCATAGGGCTAGATCCCGTGGTCAAACGCTACAGGGTTAGGCGGGACGGGGGCACTGGGGTAGCAATGCCACCGGAGCATCGCACCGGACCCTCATACATGCGGGGTGGTGTGGTGGCATGTCCGAAGAGGCGGGACACGTCTCCGGGCCGTGGCCCCCCTCACGGACGGTGATGACACGGTAGTAGGCGTTTTGAGGTAACGATGCGGCGTCAATATTACTAAATACTCGGAGCGCGATAAAATCATGAGTTTTTTGCACGACGTGGGCACATGTGCTACAGGAACGATGGTATTTTTTCATAATTTTTGGTGATGGAGAAGTATCCGAAAAATTCCCTCTACGCGGATTGTCCTTCGCGCGTCTACGGCTGTGATCGGCGGCCTCCGAGGCTAGCATGCCGCCAAATCTTGCGTAGGCGGCCTCTCACAAGTCTGGAAGTGTTGTGGCGTTGCAAACGCAGGGCACGCGTGTCTGGGGTGTGCCCCCCTCACGGACGGCGCCGCCGCCGGCACCGGAGGGGGGAAACGGACGCGTGGGGTCTACACGGAGGGGATCTTGCTCTGGGTCTGGCTCGGATGTTGCTCCATAGTGTTCCTATGGGCTGACCTAACACAACCGGGTGGGGAGGTCCACTGGTCAAAGCCCGTCCGTGCAAAGTCAAAGGGCTAGATCTCGTGGTCAAACGCTACAGGGTTAGGCGGGACGGGGGCACTGGGGGGTAGCAATGCCACCGGAGCGTCGCACCGGGCCCTCATACATGCGGGGTGGTGTGGTGGCATGTCCGAAGAGGCGGGACGCGTCTCCGGGGCGTGGCCCCCCCTCACGGACGATGATGACACGGTAGTAGACGTTCTGCGGTAACGACGCGGCGTCAATATTACTAAATACTCGGAGCGCGATAAAATCCTGAGTTTTTTTGCACGACGTGGCCACATGTGCTATAGGAACGATGGTATTTTTTCATAATTTTTGGTGATGGAGAAGTATCCGAAAAATTCCCTCTACGCGGATTGCCCTTCGCGCGTCTACGGTTGTGGCCGGCGGCCTCCGGGGGCTAGCATGCCGCCAAATCTTGCGTAGGCGGCCTCTCACAAGTCTGGAAGTGTTGTGGTGGCTGTTGCAAATGCCCGACACTCGTGTCTGGGGTGTGCCCCTCTCACGGACGGCGCCGCCGCCGGCACCTAGAGGGGGAAAACGGACGCGTGGGGTCTACACGGAGGGGATCTTGCTGTGGGTCTGGCCCGGATGTTGCTCCAAAGTGTTCCTATGGGATGACCTAACACAACCAGGTGGAGAGGTCCACTGGTCAAAGCCCGTCCGTGCAATGTCAAAGGGCTAGATCCCGTGGTCAAATGCTACAGGGTTAGGCGGGACGGGGGCACTGGGGGGGGGGGTAGCAATGCCACCGGAGCGTCGCACCGGGCCCTCATACATGCGGGGTGGTGTGGTGGCATGTCCGAAGAGGCGGGACGCGTCTCCGGGGCATGGCCCCCCCTCACGGACGGCGATGACACGGTAGTAGACGCTTTGCGGTAACAATGCCGCGTCAATATTACTAAATACTCGGAGCATGATAAAATCATGAGTTTTTTGCACGACGTGGGCACATGTTCTATAGGAATGATGGTATTTTTTCATATTTTTTGGTGATGGAGAAGTATCCAAAAAATTCCCTCTACGCGGATTGCCCTTCGCGCATCTACGGCTGTGGCCGGCGGCCTCCGGGAGCTAGCGTGCCACCAAATCTTGCGTAGGCGGTCTCTCACAAGTCTGGAAGTGTTGTGGCGGTTGCAAATGCGCGGCACGCGTGTCCGGGGTGTGCCCCGCTCACGGACGGCGCCGCCGCCGGCACCTGGAGGAGGGAAACGGACGCGTGGGTTCTACACGGAGGGGATCTTGCTGCGGGTCTGGCTCGGATGTTGCTCCAAAGTGTTCCTATGTGCTGACCGAACACAACCGGGTGGGGAGGTCCACTGGTCAAAGCCCATCCGTGCAAAGTCATAGTGCTAGATCCCGTGGTCAAACGGTACAGGGTTAGGCGGGACGGGGGCACTGGGGTAGCAATGCCACCGGAGCGTCGCACCGGACCCTCATACATGCGGGGTGGTGTGGTGGCATGTCCGAAGAGGCGAGACACGTCTCCGGGCCGTGGCCCCCCTCACGGACGGTGAAGACACGGTAGTAGATATTTTGAGGTAACGATGCAGCGTCAATATTACTAAATACTCGGAGCGCGATGAAATCATGAGTTTTTTGCACGACGTGGGCACATGTGCTACAGGAACGATGGTATTTTTTCATAATTTTTGGTGATGGAGAAGTATCCGAAAAATTCCCTCTACGCGGATTGCCCTTCGCGCGTCTACGGCTGTGGTCGGCGGCCTCCGAGGCTAGCATGCCGCCAAATCTTGTGTAGGCGGCCTCTCACAAGTCTGGAAGTGTTGTGGCGGTTGCAAACGCAGGGCACGCGTGTCTGGGGTGTGCCCCCCTCACGGACGGCGCCGCCGCCGGCACCGGAGGGGGGAAACGGACGCGTGGGGTCTACACGGAGGGGATCTTGCTCTGGGTCTGGCTCGGATGTTGCTCCATAGTGTTCCTATGGGCTGACCTAACACAACCGGGTGGGGAGGTCCACTGGTCAAAGCCCGTCCGTGCAAAGTCAAAGGGCTAGATCTCGTGGTCAAACGCTACAGGGTTAGGCGGGACGGGGGCACTGGGGGGTAGCAATGCCACCGGAGCGTCGCACCGGGCCCTCATACATGCGGGGTGGTGTGGTGGCATGTCCGAAGAGGCGGGACGCGTCTCCGGGGCGTGGCCCCCCCTCACGGACGATGATGACACGGTAGTAGACGTTCTGCGGTAACGACGCGGCGTCAATATTACTAAATACTCGGAGCGCGATAAAATCCTGAGTTTTTTTGCACGACGTGGCCACATGTGCTATAGGAACGATGGTATTTTTTCATAATTTTTGGTGATGGAGAAGTATCCGAAAAATTCCCTCTACGCGGATTGCCCTTCGCGCGTCTACGGTTGTGGCCGGCGGCCTCCGGGGGCTAGCATGCCGCCAAATCTTGCGTAGGCGGCCTCTCACAAGTCTGGAAGTGTTGTGGTGGCTGTTGCAAATGCCCGACACTCGTGTCTGGGGTGTGCCCCTCTCACGGACGGCGCCGCCGCCGGCACCTAGAGGGGGAAAACGGACGCGTGGGGTCTACACGGAGGGGATCTTGCTGTGGGTCTGGCCCGGATGTTGCTCCAAAGTGTTCCTATGGGATGACCTAACACAACCAGGTGGAGAGGTCCACTGGTCAAAGCCCGTCCGTGCAATGTCAAAGGGCTAGATCCCGTGGTCAAATGCTACAGGGTTAGGCGGGACGGGGGCACTGGGGGGGGGGGTAGCAATGCCACCGGAGCGTCGCACCGGGCCCTCATACATGCGGGGTGGTGTGGTGGCATGTCCGAAGAGGCGGGACGCGTCTCCGGGGC